>NC_056747.1:232939986-232972486 GCF_019279795.1 Protopterus annectens | reverse complement strand
TAATTGGAAGCTAATGTCTGTAGTGCAGTGGTATGTCTCAAGCCAGTATGATAGGCAACAGTACAGACTGAAATGGAGTACCTGACATAGCAGTGCAGGCTTAGTAAATGTGTATAAGTGTCAGGTGAACCCTTCATCCTATGTACACCCACAGTAACAATCAGGTGTGCCCCCCGGGTAGAAGTGTACAAATAATAGCTGTCCCCATTGTATGTAGAATGACTCATGGAAGCCCTGCAGGCACACTGTGCTTCCTGTCGATGTACAACTCAAAGGTGAGCCCTGAAGTAAAAAACAACTTGATTTTCACACACATATAGTATATATGCTCATACTGGGCATGCTCACACACTTAGGCCATGTCTGAGTACAGCAGTGGGCCACACATATCTGACAGTTGCAGTTCTTACTCCAGACAGTTGTCACTATTCACCAATCCTGCCTTGTGCACACACTGATATGAAAACAGACACATATATATTGGGCACATGTCATAATCAAACTATGTACACCAAGTACCTAAGTTGTTCAAAGAAAGTGAAAAACCAAAGATCAATAATACTCCGATCAGTATCATCAAGAAACAATGAGCACTCCTAACATTATCCAAGCCATGGTCAAAGAGTCCATAGAAAACCATGAAGCTGTCTTTCGCTATGTCATAAATATCAGTGTAAACTCATATATGTTCTGAGTCAGTGCAAACTGCAAATTAATACATGTACATGACTGACATTGCCAACATCTTGTCAGACAGGTTCATACATATTTACCCCCTTCTCACTGACAAAAGGGTTCGTTATCATACCTGGAGATTGTGAAAACCCAGAAATCACATATACAATGGTTAAAAACCTAAAAACATGGCGTGTATGGGATAACATGGTTTCCCTGGCTGTGTCATGTGTGAACTCCAAAACAAACAGACCCAGCACCTGAACAGTCTGTTGAGACTCACGTCTGTACAGGATATGAAACTGTTGAATGGGTTACACCAACATTTGGCACACTCCACGAGTGTTGGTGCACAACAGACCATGGGTACTATTGTCTTATAAGCCTAATAAGCCTGATGTGCAAGGCCACGGAGTCCATCATTATGGAACTCATAAACAGAGCTATTGAGAGCCTACAAACACCCAACCCTACCCATTTTGGTTTGGTCAGGGGCAGATCATGGTTCCTAAACCTGCTAGACAGTTTTCAAGGCAGTCACCCAGGACATGCATCAATTAAATGAGCTACACACGGCCTACATAGACTTTGAAAAGCCTTTTTCCAACATCCCACACACATGTTGTATCCACAAAATCAACAACCTGTGCATAAACACGTATGTCATCTGATGGATTGCCAACTGGGGCACAGATAGATCCCACAAAGTAAGAATTGTGGTCTCCTGTTCAAGCTTGTAACAACTGCTGTCCCCCATGGCTCAGTCCTGGGACCCCTCCTGTCTGGTGTATACTTTTCAGAAATACAGTCAAACACAAAAGCTATGTTTAGCAAGGTTTGTGGATGACTGCAAAAAGATTGTCATAATCGATGTTTGGGACAACAGAGACATCCTTAAAAAGGGTCTCAGTCGGACAGATGTGGTGTCAAACTTATGGGCTCGAGCAACAGTCATACAAATACCACATAGGCGCCAACACCCTAAATATGGAGGTAATAATAAGGGATCTATGGACACGTGGATAGTCATCACTACTTCCAGAAACACATTCACAAAGTCATTAGAAAATGATGCTATATGTTCCCACAAACTGCCAAGGTCTTTGCATGTAGGTCAAAGGAGGTGCCCTCTACTCATCAGTCATCAGACCCATCATAGAGTACCACAACACACTTGCGATGAATCTGACTAGGCACCTTCAGCAGCTGGAAAGACCACTGACGTACCTCAACAAGAGCATTACTCTTCAAACAGTTGCCCCATGCAACAAGACTGAATCTAACTCAATCTGTACTCTGTTGCACATTGTCTACTCAGGTGATCTCTGCCCAACAGACAGGTCCATGTCCAATGCAGAATGGATGTACATGTGCTATCTGAAGTAACCCCAAGCTCACTGTACTACATGCTCTAGGGATATCATCATCACAACAATAAATAAAACATGTTGAAGGGATACATTAATAACTCACAGACTTCCCTTTCTTTGGAACAGGCTCCCTCCCAACCTACATTAAGCTGAGTCCCTCACTGACATTTTTCCACAGGAGCCTTGATGAGTGTATGTGAAACTGAACTGTCACACCATGGATCACTTCATCAGCTCTACTAGACAGAGGCCTAGGGAACTAACTCTATATATATATATATATATATATATATATATATATATATATATATATATAGGGGAACACAGTATAATAATCCAAAGATGGATGGGCAGAGATGTGTGTAAGAGGGTGACCACGACAGGGAGCCATCCAGGACTGTCCCACCAAGCACACATCCCAATGGCACAAAAGACATGAGGTGCACATCTCACCCAGTGTACATAACAGCCACCAGTATCTGTAAGCATTACAGTGTATGTGGTCCATGTGCCTGTTGTACAACATGACGGTACAATGAAGTACATATCTACTATCTGTAGACATGTACCTGTCACATAGTCTACTACATACCTATGAACCTATCTTCAATAAGGCATATGTTAGCCTAGGCAAGTTGTGCAGCTTTCACCACCCCATTGAGTAGTCTCCCAAGCTCTCATTCTAATAGTTAGTACACTAAGCCCCTTTCTAGTGGGGCTGCTGATGTGGTGCCTGGCGTTAATTGTCTGTTTCCCATCCACTCATCAAGGTTCTTATTGAAGAGTGTCAGCGAGGGGCTCTGTCTGATGTACATTGCAACTCTGTTCCACAGTAAAGCAAGTGTCTGGGATGGTACTCTATCCAACCAGCATGTTGTATTCATTGTTGTGATGAGGTTCATATCCCTGGAGTGTGTAGGGTGACTCAGTTTTGTTATCTGTAGATGGAGCATGCTCAGCAGTTATGTGTTGGACATGGCTCTGTATGTTAGGCAGAGTGTGCCTCTGAGTAGGCGGTATGCAACGAAGTTCAGATTTAGTTTTACCAGTTGTGTTGCATAACACAACTGTTTGAGGCCAGTAATCCTCTTGGTGAGGTACCTCTGTGGTCTCTACAGCTGCTGGATATGCGTAGTCAAGTACATCCAAAATGGTGCATTGTACTCAATGATGGGTCTGATGACTTAAGAGTAGAGGGCCACCACTATCCCTTCGGATCCTGATGCAAACCCTTTGTTGATTAGGATGGCCACATAGGATTTCCCAATCACTTTGGCAACATGGTTGTCAAAGGAAAGATGACTATCTACTTGTGTCCCCAGATCCGTTATTACCTTTTCAGTTTTAAGGGGGTAACACCTATGTGGTAGTTTGTGTGTACTTTGTTTTCACCAAAGGTGATCACTATGCATTCCTCCACACTGAGCTTGAGGCCATGATTCTGACGCCGCACATCTGTCTCATAGAGTCCCTTCTGGAGAATATTTGTGTCATCCGGGGAATCTATTATGGCAAACACTTTACAGTTCCCAGCAAACTTAGTCAACCACAACCCTCCTGTGTTGGCATGTACATTTGAGAAGTCTATACCAAACAGGAGGGACCCCAGGACTGAACCCTGGGGGCCACCAGTTGTTACTGGTGGAGAGTCTAACATGTAGCTAGCAACTCTTAGTTTGTGGAATCTATCTGTCAGCCAGTTTGCAATCCATCTTGTGATGTATGGATTCATGCCCAGGTTGGTGAGTTCATCTATGATACCTGACTGGGGAATGGTGTCAAAGGCTGTAATGACGTATAGGTAGGCTGTGTTGAGCTCATTTCAATCATCTGTAGCCTGGGTAACTGTCTCAAAGAAATCCACCCAGTTCAGGAGGAGTGATCTGCATATGATGAAGCCAAACTGGGTGTGCTCAACTGTGTGAAGGTTCACAATCTCTTTATTTTTGACTTCCATTATGATTGGCTTCATTGCCTTAAAGAGCAGACTTGTCAGGCTCATAGAGCATGAATGCCAAGGGTTTTTGTGGCCCCACCCCTGTGGAGTGTGAAGAACGTTGCTGTGCAACATTCTATGGGTACATATCCTGTACAGAGCATGTAGAGAGAGATGTAGGCATCGTTGATGAATATGGATACATCCCCACCCTATGTGCTATGATCCAGGTCCTGATGCTGGAAGGTATGGAATGAGTAGTATCCTGGTAGTGCTGGTGTGCTCTCTGGAGCCTTGAACTAGGTTTCTGTTACTGCACAGATATCAATATTCTCCATACTGAGATGTGCCTTGAGTGTGTGCATCTGGAGGCTGAGACTTCTGGCAGTGAGTAGCATTTAGCTAACTGTGTGGGTATTTGTGTTGGTTATGGGGTTTGGTTTGTCCTGAGTGACCGGTGTTCCACACCTGAAGTCAATGGCTCACTGGTCCCATCTGACCATAAGCTAATTACCCTACATATCCACATTCTGGACCCACCCTCCATCAAGGAAACCATGTTAAAAAATGTCTCCAAAGCCAGCTTCATGCTTCTTAAGACAGAAGTGCTGAACTTCAGGACACCCATGCAGATGGACAATACTGTTAAGACTACTGAATCCTTCACAATTGCACTTTATAAGCACTTACATGTGTGTATGCATCATGCTATCCCAAACAGAACCAAGATGCTATCCTCCAAGAAAAGGAAGCTAATCTGGTGGTCCCCTGCCATAAACAAACTGCACAACAAAAGGAAGAAACTGTTGCAAAAGAGGGTAAAATCCCATGAGTGGAGGAGCTCCCTGGTCAGCCTCAGGAAGAAGCTGCGATCCCTGATAAAATCCTCCAAAGCTAGTTACGAAAACAAAGTCGACACTGATTCTAAAGACAACCACAAAGCATTCTATAGCTATGTCAAGAATCTCAATGGCAACACTCAGATTTGCTCTGAGTTACAGCACAATGGCACTAAATATACAGACCCAACTGATATTGCCAACAGCCTGGCAGATAGGATCAGTGCTAACTTTACCCCCCTCTTACCCATGAAAGAGCACATCTCTATACCGGAAGAATGCAAAGTTGCTGTCATCATGTCTGCACAGGTAAAAACCACTCTCCAAAGCCAGGAACACAGCATCCATGGGACCAGATTACACGAACCACAGAACGAACTGGCACCACACCTGCATACCATGTTCAATCATAGCCTCACCTCAGGCTTTGTGCCTGCTGAATAGTGCACAGTGACAGTTATCCCACTACACAAGGGGGGAGCCACCACGGACCCCAGGATCTAGTGCCCCATTAGCCTAATGAGCCTGGTCTGCAAGGCCATGGAACGTATCATCATGGAACTTATAAACAAAGACATTGGTAATCTCCAAACTCTGGACCACAACCATTTTGGGTTTGTAAAAGGCAGATCATGTCTCCTAAACCTGATAGACTTCTTTGAAGCAGTCACCAAAGCCATAGACAAGGGTAAGGTGGTTCACACAGCCTATCTAGATCTTGCCACGGCTTTTGACACCATCCCCCACTCTGGAATTATGGATAAACCCACTGAGCTAGGTATAAATCCCTATGTCACATGATGTATTGCTAACTGGCTGACTGACACAACCCACACTGTGAAAGTAGCAGACTCCAAGTCCAACTTTGGACCAGTGACAAGTGGAGTACCACAGGGTTTGGTCCTGGGTCCTGTCCTGTTTGGTATCTACTTCCCTGAAGTACAGGTTAACATGGAAGGTCTCTAGCTAATGAAGTTCCCAGATGATTGCAAACTAGGAGCCATAATCGAGACTACTAACGATTTGGACATCCTACAAAAGGGCTTCACTGAGACAGATGCCTGGTGTCAAAGACATGGCCTCAAGCTCAGTGCCAAAAAGTGCATTGTCATCCACTTTGGTAAAAACAGTGTACCCATGAACTACAACATAGGTGGTAGTATACTTAACACAGAAAGTGGACAGTAGACTCTCCTTTGATAATCACATTGCCACAGTAGTCAGGAAATCCTTCTACAGAGCACACCTCATCACAAAAGGTGTCTCATGCAGAATAAAAGAGGTCATTGTTCCCCGCTACTCATCACTCATTAGATCCATTATAGAGTACAATGCCCCTTTTGCTATGTACCTCACAAGACATCTACAACAACTGGAAAGCCTGCAGAAATACCTCACAAAGGGGATTAGCAGCCTCAAATACATGCCATACACAGACCGTCTCAAAACACTACAGCTTTACTCTGTTGCATATCGCCTACTTAGAGGTGATCTCTGCCTAACATACAAAGCTATGTCAAACACAGAGTTGTTGGACATGTTCCACTTAAAGAAATCCCAATCCCTCCGAACGTCGTCCCCAAAACCCAGACTGAAATGCTAAAGGAGGGGGTGTATCCATTTTCATAAAGGATACCCACACCTCCAGGTTAGTGGCACAGCACGAGGCCTTGGAGACCATGCAAGTGCAACTAACATTGGGCAAAGCTGCTTATCAGATCGCAGCCTGCTATATATCACATACCTTGTCTCAGGACCCTCACTCAGTATTCCTGAGAACACCGGGAAATATAAAGGTCCTACCAAACACCATGATATGAGGAGATTTCAACTACACAAACACTGACTGGGAGAATTACTCGAGTACAAAGTCCTTTGCCCAATGCTTCCTAGAGTTTATAAACTCAAACAGCCTGGGATAGCTGGTCACCACACCCACTAGATGTGACAACATAATGGACCTGATCATCACCAACATGGGGGATCAGTGTTCCACACCAGAGGTAAACCCCTCGCTGGTAATATCAGATCATGAAGTAATCATACTGGACATCCACATCCTGACCCCCCCTCCAGTCAACAAAACCACTGTGAAAAACTTTTCAAAAGCAAACTTCACACTTCTCACGACCAAAGTGGAAAGTTTCAAAGCCCCCTTGCTACAGGATAATGCTATCCAATCTGCAGAATCCTTTACAAGTGCATTCTATAAGCATCTACAGGGATGCATGGATCGATCCATCACAATTAAAACCAAGACTCACTCCTCCAAAAAGAAGAAACCAATCTGGAGGTCCTTGCCCATAAATAAGCTATACAACAGAAGGAGGAAACTAACATATGATAGAGCAAAATTCCAAAAAGGAAAGGCATCACTGATCATTATTAGCAAGAAACTATGATCGCTCATAAAATAATCCAAGTCCAGTTTCTAAGGAAAAATTGCCAAAGAATCTAAAGATAACCACAAAGCCTTCTTTAACTATAGCAAACATTTAGGTGGCAACACTCAGATATGCTTTCAGCTACTGCAAAATGGCAAAACATACACTGAACCAACTGACATTGCCAACATCCTGGTGGACAAGTTCAGGGCAAACTTCACCCCCCCACCCCCAAAAGGGCCCGTGTCCATCCCAGAAGAATGCAGAGTGCCAGACTTCATGGACATGCAGGTAAAAACAGCCCTCTCCAAAGCTAAGAACACAGTATCAATGGGACTGGATGGTGTTCCAGGCTACGTCTTACACGAGCTCCAAAAGGAACTAAACCCTCACCTACATTCACTGTTCAGACTCAACCTTACCACAGGCTATGTACCCAAAGAATAGTGTACAGCAACAGTCATCCCGCTCCACAAAGGTGGTGCCACAACAGAACCTGGGAACTATTGCCCTATAAGTCTGACCAGCCTGGTCTGCAAAGCTATGGAGTGAATTATCATGGAACTCATAAACAGAGACATTGGGAACCTCCAGATACTGGACTCTACCCAATTTGGCTTTGTTAAAGGCAGATCCTGCCTCCTAAACCTGGTTGACTTCTTTGAAACAGTAACCAAGGCCATAGATGAAGGGAAGGTAGTCCACACAGCCTTCCTGGACCTTACTAAGGCCTTTGACACCATTCACCACTCTGGCATCATAGACAAGCTTACCAGCTTGAACATTAACCCCTATGTCATGAGATGGGTGGCCAACTGGCTCATGGATAGAATACACATGGTCAGAGTTGCAGGTGTCATGTCCGACTCTAAACCAGTCACAAGTGGCATCCCACAGGTCTTGGTCCTGGGACCCCTCCTGTTCAGTATATACGTCTCTGAGGTACAGGCAAGCATGGGAGGACTATGGCTGACCAAGTTCCCAGATGACTGTAAACTGGGGGCCATAATCGACTCTCTGGCAGACACAGACATCCTCCAGAAAAGTCTTACAGAGACAGATACCTGGTGTCAAAACCATGGCCTCAAGCTGAATGGCAAAAAATGCATAGTCATCCCCTTTGGAAAAAACAAAGTACCCACAAATTACCACATAGGTGGTAATCCACTAGGTACGGAAAATGTAATTAGGGACCTGGGGATCCAGGTAGATAGTAACCTCTCCTTTGATAATCACATTGGCAAAGTGGTTAGCTATTCCTTCTATGTAGCCCACCTAATCACGAATGGGTTCACCTCTAGATCAAGAGAGGTCATTGTGCCCCTCTACTCATCACTCATTAGGCCCATAATAGAGTACAATGCCCCATTTGGTATGTACCTTAATTGGCATATGCAACAGCTGGTAAGAGCACAGAAGTACTTCACCAAGAGGATCATGGGCCTCAAAGAGATGCCCTATGCAGCTCGACTAAAGAAACTCCAGCTCTACTCGGTTGCTTACTGCCTGCTCAGATGTGATCTATGCCTGACGTATAAGGCCATGTCCAACCCGAAATTAATGGACATGCTCCACCTCAAGAAAAACAAATCTCTTAGAGCCACATGCTCCAGTGAATTAAACCTCAGCAAAGCAATAAACAGGACATGCTGGAGGGATAGATTCCTGTCCCAGAGACTTCCCTCACTTTGGAATAGAATCCCAGTTGATGTTAGGCAGAGCCCCTTGCAGACTCTCTTCAAGAGGAATCTTGATGAATGGATGGGAAATTGTAAATTTACCCCAGGGATCACTTCAGTGGCCCTGCTAGACAGAGGCCCAGGAAACTAATTTAAAAGGGAGGCAAAAGTCAGCACATTCTGGCTAGGCTTATAAATGCCCTTGGGTAAATAGCCTAGTACCTACCTATGAACCTACACGCTCTAGGCACCTAAACCTTGCCACTACAATAAACAGAACATGCCGGAGGGATAGATTCCTGTCCCACAGACTTCACATACTCCAGAGTAAACTACCTATCTATATCAAACAAAGCTCCTCATTAGCACTCTTCAAGGAAAATCTTGATTATTGGATGGGAAATAGGAAATTCACCCTGGGGATCACTTCTGTGTCTCTGCACAACAGTGGCACAGGAAAATAAATTTCTTGGGTGGCAAAGGCCAAGGTACCTTTTTGGCTGGCCTTGTATAGGTCCCAGGGCCGATAGACTAGTACCTACCTATGAACCTATGAACCTTTGAGCCTTGCCTAAAAAATGTAATATGGGGACAGCACGAGCCTTGGCCAGTATTCAGAAGCATAGGAGTGACAGGTGCAAACCATCTGTAGTGAAGCAACAAGGCTTGTCTATCATGTCATCACAGGCAGACAGAGACTGGATCCCCTTTGAATGACACCAGAAGCTCAGCCAACTGTTGAAGTTTATCATCTTTCTGTTATACTACAGTATCAGGTAAGTGAAGGTAAGATGCTACTCAAGGTTTGACCTTGTGTGTGCCAGCATGTGGTGCATCAACCCATATATGATATGGTCATGGCATATGCATACAATACACTCACAGTACACCTAATATGATAAGCCTGCTGAGGTTAGCAAATGTGAAAAAAACCTTTGTGCATACTGTCAGCAAGTAATGTCTGTATTGCACCCTGTAACTCCATATTGCTTGCTGAAGTGTAAAGACGTACTTAGCATGGATTAAGAACACCGCACTTGCCAACTGTGTGTGTCTCCCTGGGGAGAAGCAACCTTATTGGAGACTACTCAAACATCTTAAAAGTGGTATACTCATCTTTGTCAAGTCCGATGATGTCACCATCCTACAAATATACCTGCGGAAAGGTGAAATTCCTGTAATGTGTATAGCGTGTTATGTAAATGCGTACTGCTGTAGTATCATAATGTAGTTAGGTAGGGGTTTGAATCCTGCACTTGCCAACTGTGTGTGCGTGTGTGTGTGTCTCCCTGGGGAGGAGCAACCTTTTTGGAGACTACTCAAACACCTTAAAAGTGGTATACTCATCTTTGTCAAGTCCGATGATTTCCCTATCCTACAAGCAGACCTGTGGAAAGGTGAAATCCCAGTAATGTGTATAGCGTGTCATGTAAATGCGTACTGCTGTAGTATCATAATGTAGTTAGGTAGGGGTTTGAATCCTGCATTTGCCAACTGTGTGTGTGTGTGTGTGTGTGTATGTGTGTCTCCCTGGAGAGGAGCAACCTTTTTGGAGTCTACTCAAACACCTTAAAAGTGGTATACTCATCGTTGTCAAGTTTGATGATGTCACCATCCTTCAAATAGACCTGTGGAAAAGTGAAATCCCAGTAATGTGTATAGCGTGTCATGTAAATGCATACTGCTGTAGTATCATAATGTAGTTAGGAAAGAGTTTGAATCTCGCACTTGCTGAATGCGTGTGTGTGCCTGTGCTCCAGGTGTGTGACACCATTGGCCAATGTGGAGTGGGTTTTGATTTTTATAGTGTATGACATCTCACAATGACAACTGTATGTGCATTACACATGTAAGGTAGCTGTGGGGAAAATCCATATACATACATGTGACCTCAAGTATTTCATAGGTGGGTACTCTGCTTTCTCCATGAACGCATGTGTTATCTTTGCCAGAGCGTGCTGGCACTTTCCAGACCTTAGGTCACTTCTGTATGCTTGTGACAAGCTTAGCCACTGCAGTGATCCCTGGGCTATGGCTTCCGTTTCACATCCACTCATCATGGTTTCTATTGAAGAGTGTGAGTGAGGGTTTATGCTTGAGGTATATTTGAAACCTGTTCCAAAGCAAGCAAAGTCTGGCAAAGATGACTAATCATTATAGGTGTGCAACAACCTCTGTGGATCTGCATGCAAACCCTTTATTGCTTATGTGCTCCACAGAGGGATTTCCAAAACCCTTTGGTAATGTGATTATCAAAGGAGAGATGACGTAACACATGGCTCTATGTATACATTATTACCTGTTCCACATTTTGGGGGCTACTACCAATGCGGTACTCTGGGGATACTTTGTTTTCTAAAAGTGGATAACTATGCTTTCTTAGGCTTATAGCTTTACAGCATGAGTTTGACACCAGGTATCTATCTGTATGATACCCTTTTGGAGGATGTGTGTGTCATCTGGAGAATAAACTATAGCCCACAGTATTGCATTTTCATCAAACGCGGGCAGACATATCCCTACTGTGTTTGCTTGTACCTGAGAAAGTGTAATCCACAAAAAAATCACAATATAAAATCCACTTGGAACATAACAGGTCAAGTGCTTTCGTCAATAGACTTCATCAGAACAATTCAAAACTTGTGCAGTTAACCTTTTTATATAAAAAACTGCCATCAATTAAGTTAAACAACCCTAAATTAAAGTGACAGTGTTATTCTGAGCTAAAAGATACTATGACAAATAAAAATTTCACTTGAAAGTCTGCAAATCACTCAAAACTTAAAACATAGTATATACAATATGTATACATCTATATTAAAACAAATATAATAAACTATGTTTTATTTAATTGTGTTGAAATGATAGAAAATGTTGTTACATTGTTTCTGGGACAAACTAATGGTAAAGTAATAAAATATTAAAAAATATTAAAAAGTAGAAGCCACTAGGGTGTTTCAAAGTTTAGTTGCCCGATACCTCAGTTCGGGCTTTAAACTAATATGTTCATTAATCCCTGGAACTACGGTGGCATTTAGTCTAAGTTGCCATCTTACTTTTGCTCTAAGCAGTTGGTTGGCCCAGTCACCTCCCCTGATATTCTTGCCACAACCTCCAAAATCCCAAACCAAAAGTAGTGGTCCGGGTAGTTGGCAATATGTTTATAAAGGGCATTGTTATCATCCTTCCTTAAAATACTGTACATGTGTTCATAAATTCTCCTATTCAGTTTTCTTTATGTTTTCCCTACGTAAAAATATCCACAGGCCTGACAAACAGCAAGGTACACCAAACCCGTGGTGGTGCAAGAACCTGCAACAAAGTTGACAACAATCTTGTAGGGCCCAAGTTCCACTGATGGAGTATCAATTATGAATTTACAGTATTCACAAGCCCCACACTTAATAGTTCCTTTTTTATAACCTTTCTTGTCTGGAATTTGATTTTCCAATAAATTTTTAAAATTTCTATTAACCCTATATGTAAAAAAAGGCTCATCTCCTAAGACTTCCAATAATTCTGTATTCCCTTTAAACATTACCCAATTATTTTTAATAATGTTTTAACTCCTAGAGAAGTTTCCCCATATGTTAACACCATAGTCTGTGTAAAATTCTTATCTTGACTGGGGGTTTGGTTAACAATACCCTCCTCATCACCAAGAAGTGGCTTAAACCTAGTACTCTATTCACCACACACCTGGTCCCTAATATAGTTAATAAAGCCCGAAGGGTAACCCCTAGCTCTAAACATACTAGCTACCAGTTCCATTTCTGACCTAACCAGGTCTAAATTTGAACACATTCGAGCTACATGGACCATTTGTCCCTTTACAATATTCCTCTTTACAAAGGTTGGATGGCTACTTGTAAATTCAAGATAGTCATTAGAAAATGTTGGTTTTCCATACACACATGATTCAAAACAATTGGACCTCACATCCTTAGTTATTCTTATATCTAAATAATTAATATGGGAGTTCCCACTATTCCCAGTGAATTTAAAATAATCACATAATCCATTCAGAAAATCAAGAAATTTTTCGTGTATTTCTCCCCCTTTCCATAAAATAAAGAGGTCATCAAGAAACCTTAGATATACTAACCAATGTTCGTTATAGGGTGGTTTAAAAACAAAAATAGTTTCCCACCTATACATAACAAGATTGGCAAATAAAAGGGCACAGCTATTACCCATTGCCACCCCTTTTGTTTGTCGAAAGAATTCTCCACCAAAACTGAAAAAACTATTTTTAAGGATCACTTCCATAAGTTCAGTAATGAAATTAATCATAATGTTACTTAAACTAGTTTTCTCTACCAAAACCTCATAAAAAACTCTAATCCCTTATCATGAGGTATGGAAGTGAATAAACCAACCACGTCTATTGTGGAGAAACTGACGTCCTTATCATAATGGTCTCTCTTGATCCTCCGTAAAAAATCCCATGAATCAACCAAAATATGGTCAATGGGAGCCAAAACATTCCTTACTGTACGATCAATAAAAACACACAATGGGTAAGTTATACTATTCTGACCAGATATAATTAACCTATATGGGGGGTTCAAAAACATCCTTGTGGGTTTTTGGAATACCAAAAGCCATGGGGATGGTAGGATGGTCAACATTAAGGAAGTTGAAAATTTCCTCGTTGATAGCCCCTTGGTACAGTGAATCCTCCAGAAACAACTTGATCTTTCTGTAAGAAATGTTAATTTCATTCCTGGAAACACATTCATATTTTGTTTCATCCTGTAACATACAGAAAATTATGTTGTTGTAGTCTTCAGTAGTGGCTATCACCATACCCCCACCCTTATCAGGTTTCATAAATCTTAGGTTAACATCACCTCTGAAACTGTCCAATAGTTGTTTCACAGTTTTAGTTAAATTAAATACCTTTGACCTATGTTCCCTTAAATTCTGGTAAATCTCTTGGGAACATGCATTTTCAAAGGAACTCAATAGGGGGTGTAAGGGCGGGTTAAAACAACTCTTCTTCTTAACACTGGATCTCATACTACTATTATTATGATGTGGGTCTTTAAATAAAAATTTTAAATTCAACTTTCTCACAAAGATCTTTAATTTAATTAAAGTGTCACAAATATTCTCTCTAGTAGCAGGTACAAATTTGATCCCCTTCATAAGAAGATGAAATAGTTCTTTGTTAATCTCAATTCCTGCATAATTAAAAATATTAAATCCTTTATATGTGTGTAATAAACTGTCATGCTTAACCGTAATAATCTCCTGGATCCCAAAACCAGGACATTCATCACTGACTAAGACTGATGGTAACTGTTCTTTCTCCAACCTGTTTGATTCCTGTAACTGTTCCATCCCCCCCCCCCACCCCCGTTGCCCCTAAAAAAACATTATTTTCATCCCTATATTTATTTTTGTCCTGCAACCTTGCTGACCTTCTGAGAGGGGGGTATTCTGAATCATACAAATTGTTATTATTAATATGTCTGGTACCTGGTGTAGCCCTATGGGGATTAACTTCACTGGTCTGCTGGTGATTTAACACTTCTTCCCCTTCCATATAAGCCTTGGGAAATGGGTATGCAAGGTTATGTTTATACTCATATTCATCCCTTAACAACTTTTTCTTCTTTCTTTCAATGTTAACATTCACATCATTCTCAACCCTATCAAATAATCCATTATATCTGTGATTGTACTTAACAAAACTACTATCGGTTAAAATTACATTATTTAATTCATCAATTTCTTTTAGAAACTCATCAATTCTTTTATTATTAATTTTTAAAATAAACTCAATTAATTCCATACCATGTCTATCAAACATTTGCACTAGTTCCTCACATTCAGGTTGTCCCTTCTTAACACCATTAGGGAACCTGAAAACCCGTATTCCTTTAGGTACTCGTCTTTTTTCTAAACATTCATTAAGATATGCATTATCACACTGAAGTGCATGGACTTTGTGCAATTTAGCCTCAAGAGTAACCAACCTTAAGTCAATGCTGTTAGTCATTTCGGTGT
This sequence comes from Protopterus annectens, assembly GCF_019279795.1. NCBI lineage: Eukaryota > Metazoa > Chordata > Ceratodontiformes > Protopteridae > Protopterus > Protopterus annectens. The sequence continues at coordinate 232,957,588 of NC_056747.1, read as the reverse complement.
TATTGTTTCTAAAGAAAAGATGATCGTTTTTAACCCAATCCCTCAAACGATCATGTGTCTGAAGGAAGCCTTGACTTCCTACCCTCGGTAGCATTTCATTCGTATTAGCTGGGGTCTCAGACGCATTGTCAGTACTCTGGACCCCTTGGTTTACCCTACCAGCAGTCTTGAGTGTCATTTCCCTTGCTTCCCGGCTACTACACCAGTTCGCTCCACCAGAAATGGGAAGTGAAGGATTTTGTATTTTAAAAACAGCTCCCTGCAACTCGGAAACCTTATTTGTAAAGTTTAGAATAATTTCCAACATACGATCGCCTGCATCATTAACCTGCTGTCCACAGGGAAAAGGAAGGTTGTCTAACTCATCCTCAGAGACTGGAGAAAGTCCGTTGTCATCCATTATGGGTCTAAGTGGTGCTTAGAGCAGAAGTAAGATGGCAACTTAGACTAAATGCCACCGTAGTTCCAGGGATTAATGAACATATTAGTTTAAAGCCTGAACTGAGGTATCGGGCAACTAAACTTTGAAATACCCTAGTGGCTTCTACTTTTTAATATTTTTTAATATTTTATTACTTTACCATTAGTTTGTCCCAGAAACAATGTAACAACATTTTCTATCATTTCAACACAATTAAATAAAACATAGTTTATTATATTTGTTTTAATATAGATGTATACATATTGTATATACTATGTTTTAAGGTTTGAGTGATTTGCAGACTTTCAAGTGAAATTTTTATTTGTCATAGTATCTTTTAGCTCAGAATAACACTGTCACTTTAATTTAGGGTTGTTTAACTTAATTGATGGCAGTTTTTTTATATAAAAAGGTTAACTGCACAAGTTTTGAATTGTTCTGATGAAGTCTATTGATGAAAGCGCTTGACCTGTTATGTTCCAAGTGGATTTTATATTGTGATTTTTTGTGGATTACACTTGTGATTTGTGACCTGTGGATCAATAAACTTGTTTTTTCAACTGCGGTCGTAGGTCATTGGCTCTAGGAATGGATTTTAGTTATTTGTGTTGTTTGCCACTCTTCTATCACACTGTGTTGATTTCCTTGTACCTGAGAAAGCTATATACCAAACAGGAGTGGTCCCAGGACTGAGTGCAGGTGAATACCACTTGTTACTGGCATAGAATAGTACATAGAGGCTGCAAATGTTACTGTGTGTCCTATATCTGTGCGTCAGTTGTCAAGCCATCATCTAACAATCATTTATGGTCAGTCTGTTGAGGTTATGTGTAATACCAGTATGTGGGCTGGGTATGATTTGCTGGTGAGCTATAGCTTGGCTGTGTTGACCTCCCCTCCCTCACCTATAGCCTTGTTGACAAGCTTGAAGTCTACTAGGTGTAGGAGCCATGATCTGGACTTTAGAGAACCTACGTGGGTATGGTGCAGTGTTTGCAGGTTCATAATGTCTCTATTAATGAGTTCCATAATGCTGTGCTCCATAGCCTTCCAGATAACATTGGTCTGGCTTATAGGGTGAGAGTTTCCAGGACCTGTTGTAGTTCTACCCTTAATCAATTTATGTTAACATTTGCACTGGGTGTGACGAGGGTGGACAGGTTTAAGAATAAGTATATTAGAGGGTCCAGCCAGGTTTGAAGGTTAGTAGACCATGCCAGACAGACAGGATTAAGTTGGTTGGTACATGTGCTGAGGAGGGATGCAGAGTATATTGTGAAATAGATGCTAAGGATGAAGCCGCTAGGTAACAGGAAAAGAGGAATACCTAAGATGAGGTTTATGGCTGTGGTGAGAGAGGACATGCGGGTGGATGGTGTGACAGTGCAAGATGCAGAGGGCAGGAAGACATGGAAACAGATGATGTACTGTGGTGACCCCTAATGGGAGCATCCGAAAGGAGAAGAAGATGTTGTAGCTCAACGCTTGTGGACTGTGAACACCATTACTGTACGTCATTTCACATGTATGTAACCTGTACAGAGGCTCCATCTGGACAGACCGTTTAGGTGAGTGGTGACTTCATATGTCAGCTTGTGTATGACACAGCCTGGGACACTGCCAAGTACCATTGCCACTGTGGTGTGGACCTTGTTAAAGAGATGTTTTAACTAGAGTGTCTGTGAATCATCAGGTATTACGTTCTGCAGGTCTGGAAATGTGGCCCTTGTATAGCGACAGGGTGGTGAAATCCGCATTCAAACTGTCTGACAAGGAATTGGTAATGTCAGTCAGATAAGTGTACTTTGTGACCATTTACATTAACTGTGACCCAATCTGAGATTTCCCCTGTAGATTATGAACAACAGTAAAGACAGCTGTAGTGTTGTCTTTGGAATCGTTGCCATTTTGTATTTTGAAGCTTGCCTTTTATGTTTATTGAGGGATTGAATTTTCCAAATGATACTGACCAGAGAGGTTATCCCTTGTTGGTATGTAATTCTTTTTTGGTGTAACATCACACCTTCTATTATACATATAGTTTCTGGAAGGGGTCCATGAGACTAATGCACTTTTACTGTATAAGTGAGACTTTCTTGTGTTTGTGACAGCACAGTCCATGCAACCCTGTAGGATTATGCAGCTGGGACACTGTTAACCTTAGTAATGCAAACCAATGACAGATAGGAACAACAGCTTCACCCAGAGCACAGTGTCAACCCGTGTCATACACACACATGCATACTCAAGTTCCAAAACGTGTGTAGTACAATGCATACTGACCACCAATAGAAACTATGGAGTGTTAACACTGGCCAGTACAGGGCATGTCACTCTGCCCATGTGTCCAATATGAATGTACATACAGACAGTGCACCTCCACCATGTTCACAAATGTATACCTGCAAACCTGTGCTGCACACACCCCACACTTACTGTCCACTGTATGACACATGCTGACACAACTACACACATCAGCCAAGTGGCACATGGGCAAACAAAACACAATTGGAATAAACACTGGTGGAAACAATACAACATTGCTAATTACAGCTTTAATGCATCATGCCTGCTCAGCTACACCTTCAAGGATATCATTACACTTTACTGCTGACAACATGCTACACATTCAACCATTGCTATACTTTATCAAAGTCACCCTGTGCATCAGCACCATGTTAGCCTGTTCCTGCATCAATGTTACATATGACAGGAGGTGGCACAGGTTTCATCATATGCACAGGGTGTGTTGTTGGTTTGCTAGAGGCCTACACTGAGCCATACAATTGACATGTGTGTGTGAGTCTGTGTGTGAGGGCCATGAGTACTGTTATGGGCCAATGTTGATGTAATGTGTGCAGGTATGTGTTTGTCCTAGGTTTCTGGTTTATGTGTGTATCTGCATGCACACAGTTCCACCATGTGGCTGCCATATACGGGGATTTGTGGGACAGCTACAGACTGTACCTGACAGGCTTTACAGATCACCGTCTCTGGCCATGGATACGGGACCTGTGCCTGGCAAGGGTGCTACAGACACTATCAGGTACTAATCCAGACTGGGTACTATCCTCAGAGGTTGACATATGTCCACTGGATGCAGGTCCCTGCTGGGACTGGCCAGAGCCACATGCACGTGGTCTTCTAGGATGGTGTATGGACATCCCCCCCAACATTGCTGGGGCTGGTACTGGCACTATGAGAGTGGCTGTGACTTGCTGGACATCCACAGCAACCTCCAGCTGCTGATGGTGATGGCATACGTCCATATTGACATCTCAACTGTCCCGCACTGTCCTGACACATGGACATGAGATTATGTAGGACATCCAATGTCTCACCCCAATGTCTATCAATCACCTCAGTGTAATTACGTATGGCACCTGCTAGGTCATGGATACTGTCATTTACAGAGGTGTTATGAACCCTCTGTGCCCTTAGTCCCTGTCTGGTGTACTGCTCCATTTGTGCTTATGCTTCCATGACAGCCTGGAGCATGCGTGTAGTTGAAAGAGTTGTGGCATGTCTGCCAGGGGCATGATGACCAGCAGTGCTCTGACGAGAACCCCTGGGCTTCTGCCTATGTGGTACCGTTCTAGACATCTGGCTATGGCTGCTGTGTCCTGATGCATGTGCCATAGATACCACACTGTCCTGGCCAGTGCCAACTGTACACTGTCCCTCAGCTAAGGGCAATGGTGATGATGGATGTACAGGCAGTATGACTGTGTGCATGGATGGGGTGGAGACTTGTGTACTGCCAATTGGTGGCCCAACAACAGACCCTGACAAACCTGCCTGTGCCTCAACACACCTATCCTCATGATCACTGTCTGTCTCAGTGACATCAGGTTCCCTGCTGTACTGAACCAGCCCCACCTCAGCACCTGTGAGAGGAAAACAGGAAACACTTTAATACCTGAACATGATGTCAGACCACATGCACACATGCGAACATGTGCACATGCGCGCATGCACACATGCACATACACAAATACACTCCTCCCTAAAGCACACACACACACACACACACACACACACACACACACACACACACACACACACACACACACACACACACCAGCAATCTCAGAACATACACAATAGCAGGTGATGGTGGGGTACAGTATCACAAGCAAAACAGTCATATCACACATGGCAGCATGTAGGACATGTGTTGCTCAACAGCATGCAGTGCAAGTGTAGACAGTCCTTGTTACTAACACTATACATGGCTTTGATGCATGTGTTTTATTATTAGGTGATTGGCCTCCCCCTGGAACGCAATGCATTCATGGACACAACATTGCTGTGCAAGTATTCAAAACTCTGTAATGTACTGTGCACCATAACTCACAGGTCTACATACCATGACTGGATGTGTATCTGTGTGTCAGATAGGTATCCAATGCTGATTACAGCCTCTGTGTCTTTACCAAATAACTGTGGATACAGTTTTAGCACATGCATGATGAGTATTCACACAACATCATCAGTGGTGCATGTATAATTGATGGAATACCATTCGTCCACATACCCAATGTACAGTAGTTATGGTGGGTGTAGATCATATTGTGGACATGCCAGTATCATCCATGACATGGCATGCTAAAACACAACTGCATATTTAAACATTACACATACCCAATGTGTGTCATATGACCTAGCCACTCAAAAGCATCACAAAACATATATGTGTCAGTTGTGCAAATGGTGATTAGTATGCATATTGTTTAGAGGTGCATATGTTTACACACACACAACATTGAGGTGTATAGCAATGAAAGCTATGTGTAGTACTGTGGTTACAATAACTGGATGGGGTATAGTACCATAGGCTATCATCATGAAGCATCATGCGGTCACTCAAGGCTACAAATGTTTCCCAAACCAGCACTAATCATGCTGTACCGGAACTGGCCTACCTTGGCTACATTCACCATTTCACAACCAGTTGTTACATGGGTTTGTAAGGAGGCCAATAAGGACCATTCCCCGACCTGAATGTGTAGTGTGTTGCAGAGTGTTTAAATGCCCCATGATAGGCCTCTACCCCTCAGGTATATTATGTGTAATGTGTGGATGAGATTTTGGATACTGGAGTGTGTCTTTACAGAGGGTTTGTGAATCCTTTATGCGTAGCATGTTAAAATGCTCATAGCTGTGTATGTTATGTGCATGTTGAGTATCAACTTTGCCTATCCAATGGTCACTACAGTGTATCCACATTTGTTTGAGATGATCTGGGTATTGCATGTGTTTGAGGCAGCTAATCACATTAGTGGGATGTGCGTGGCCTTACACCAAACATGCACAGCATGCATTATGGGTAGGTGTGTTACATGTGTACATGGCCTACACCTTAACTATGACATGCACTTTTTATTTACAATAATAAATGTACAACACACTCACCAGCATCTGTCCGCTGCCTTGACGTCACCCCAGAGAGACCTACATAGAGATGAGACAGTTTGTCCGTGGCCACAACTGTGGCATTGCTAATGTGTGTTTGCAATCTTACAGTAGAACAACAGTTTACATTCACAGGCCTACAGATTATATTCCAAATGATCATTATTGCACAACAACAGGCTCCACATCTTCTAACTACACACTCCACATCTCCAACATTGGTTGTAATTTTTTTAGTAACATCACACCTTCTATTATACATATAGTTTCTGGAAGGGGTCCATGACTAATGCACTTTACTGTATAAGAGACTTTCTTTTGTGTGCTTGTGACAGCACACAGTCCATGCAACCCTGTAGGATTATGCAGCTGGGACACTGTTAACCTTAGTAATGCAAACCAATGACAGATAGGAAACAAATAGCTTCACCCAGAGCACAGTGTCAACTCGTGTCATGACACACACACACATGCATACTCAAGTTCCAAAAACGTGTGTAGTACAATGCATACTGACCACCAATAGAAAACTATGCAGTGTTAACACGGGCCAGTACAGGGCATGTCACAAAGCTCTTCTGCCCATGTGTGGCCATGGCGAATGTGGGCATACAGACAGTGCACCTCCACCATGTTCACAAATGTATACCTGCAAACCTGTGCTGCAATAACACCCCACACTTTACTGTCCACTGTAAAGACACATGCTGACACAACTCACACACATCAGCCATAGCGGCACATGGGCAAACAAAACACAATTGAATACAAACACTGGTGAAAACAATACAACATTGCTAATTACAGCTTTTAATGCACTGGGCATGCCTGCTCGCAGCTACACCTTCAAGGATATCATTACACTTTACTGCTGGACAACATGCTACACATTCAACGCATTGCTTATACTTTATCAAAGTCACCCTGTGCATCAGCACCATGTTAGCCTGTTCCTGCATCAATGTTACATATATGACAGGAGGTGGCAGGCATGGTTTCATCATGCGGTGCACAGGTGTAAGTGCTTGTTGGTTTGCTAGAGGCCTACACTGGAGCCAGCAACTGACATGTGTGTGTGAAACTGTGTGTGAGGGGCCATGAGTACTGTTATGGGGCCAATGTTGATGTAATGTGTGCAGGTATGTGTTTGTCCTAGGTTTCTGGTTTATGTGTGTATCTGCATGCAGTACAGTTCCCACCATGTGGCTGCCATATACGTGGGGATTTGTGGACAGCTACAGACTGTACCTGGATACAGGCTTTGTGATGAACACCGCTTCCTGGCCATGGATACCGGACCCATGCCTGGGCAAGGGTGCTACAGACAATTATCAGGTACTAATCCAGACTGGGTACTATCCTGGTGAGAGCTGATGATATGTCCACTGGATGCAGGTCCCCGCTGGGGACTGGCCAGAGCCACATGCACGTGGTCTTCAGGATGGTGTATGCGACACGTCCCTCCAACATTGCTGGGGCTGGTACTGGCACTATGAGAGTGGGCTGTGACTTGTTGGCCATCCACAGCAACCTCCAGCTGCTGATGGTGATGGTACATCTATCGTCTGTTATTGACATCTCAACTGCCGTCCCTGCACTGTCCTGACACATGGACATGAGATTATGTAGGACATCCAAATGTCTCACCCCAATGTCTATCAACCACCTCAGTAGTAATTACGTATGGCACCTGCTAGGGTCATGGATACTGGTCATTTACAGAGGTAAGTTATGAACCCTGTGCCCTGTAGTCCCCGTCTGGTGTACTTTGCTCCATTTGTGCTTATAAGCCCATGACAGCCTGGAGCATGTAGTAGTTGGAAAGAGTTGTGGCATGTCTCAGGGGCATGATGGACCAGCAGTGCTCTGACGAGAACCCCTGGGCTTCTCAGCCCATGTGGCACTGCTCTAGACATCTGGCTATGGCTGCTGTGTCCTGGATGCATAAAGCCATAGATAGCTCATTGACTGTCCTGGCCAGTGCCAACTGTACACTGTCCCTCAGCTTAAGGGCAAGGGGCAATGGTGATGATGGATGTACAGGCAGTGCGCGACTGTGTGTGCATGGATGGGTGGAGACTTGTGTACTGCCAATTGGTGGCCCAACAATTTCAGACCCCTGACAAACCTGCCTGTGCCTCTGCAACACACCTATCCTCATGATCACCGTCTGTCTCAGTGACATCAGGTTCCCTTGCTGTACTGAACCAGCCCCAATTCCTCAGCACCTGTGGAGGAGGAAAACAGGAAACACTTTAATACCTGGAACATGATGATAAACAGACCATGCATGCACACACATGCGAACATGTGCACATGCTGCTACATGCACACATGCACATACACAAATACACCTCCTCCCTAAAGCACACACACACACACACACACACACACACACACACACACACACACACACACACACACACACACATGGGCTGGCCACACACCAGCAATCTCAGAACATACACACATAGCAGGTAGATGTGGTGGGGTACAGTATCACAAGCAAAAATATTCATATCAACACACATGGCAGGCATGTAGACACATGTTGCTCAACAGCATGTGCAGTGCAAGTGGTAGACAGTCCTTGTTACTAACACTATACATGGCTTTGATGCATGTGTTTTATTATTAGGTGATTGGCCTCCCCTTCGAAACGCAATGCATCTATGGACACAACATTGCTGTGCAAGTATTCAAAACTCTTGTAATGTATCTGTGCACCATAACCACAGGGTCTACATACCATGACTGGATGTGTATCTGTGTGTCAGATAGGTATCCAATGCTGATTACAGCCTCTGTGTTTTTACCAAATAACTGTGGATACAGTTTTAGCATTATGCATGATGAGTATTCACACAACATCATCAGTGGTGCATGGCAATTGAGCGGAATGGTTCATCTGCCCACATACACCAATGTACAGTAAAGTTATGGTGGGTGTAGATCATATTGTAGGACATGCCAGTATCATCCATGGCGACATGGCATGCTAAAACACAATCTGCATATTTAAACATTACACATACCTCCAATGTAAAAGGCCAGGTCATATGACACCAGCAGTCACACTCAAAAGCACTCACAAAACATATATATGTGTCAGTTGTGCAAATGGTGATTAGTATGCATATTGTTTAGAGGGTATATGTTTCACACACACACACAACATTGAGGTGTATAGCAATGGAAAGCTGCGTGTAGTACCTGTGTTACAATAACTGGACATGGGGTATAGTACCATAGGCTATCACTCATGAAGCATCACGCGGTCAAGGCTACAAATGTTTCCCAAACCAGCACTAATCATGCCAGAATTGTACTGAACTGGCCCTCTTACCATTTGGTTACATTCACCATTTCACAACCAGTTGTTACATGGGTTTGTAAGTGAGGCCAATAAGGACCATCTCCCCGGATTCCTTGAATGTGTGAAAAGTGTTGCAGAGTGTTTAAATGCCCCTGGCGATAGGCCTCTCACCCCTGTGGATATTATGTGTAATGTGTGGATGAGATTTTGGATACTGGAGTGTGTCTTTACAGAGGGTTTGTGAACTTTATGCGTAGCATGTTAAAATGCTCAGTAGCTGTGGCGTTGGTGTGCATGTTGAGTATCAACTTTGCCTATCCAATGGTCACTACAGGCATGTACGTCCACATTTGTTTGAGATGATCTGGGTATTGCATGTGTTTGGTAGGCAGCTAATCACATTAGTGGATGTGCGGTTTTACACCAAACATGCACAGCATGCATGGATGCAGGTAGAGGTGTGTTACATGTGTGTACATGGCCTACACTCTTTAACTATGACATGCACTTTTTATTTGCACACACACAAATGTACAACACACTTCACCAGCATCTGTCCGCTGCCTTGACGCTACCCCAGAGAGAGACCTACATAGAGATGAGACAGTTTGTCCGCGGGCTACAACTGGTGGCATTGCTAATGTGTGTTTGCAGTAATCTTACAGTGAAGAACAACAGTTTACATCTACACAGGCTTACAGATTATATTCCAAATGATCATTATTGCAGACAACAACAGGCTCCACATCTTCTAACTACACACCCACACGATCTCACATGGCATGCATGATCTACCAATACAGATAACAGTAGTTCGCTACAGATATGCCATGTTACCTCGGCATGCTCACAGTGCATGTGGTTAAAGGCGGCCCCAACCTCCACTCATGCGTGTATGTCTGCTGGGCTGTTGTTAAGGGTAGGTGCCAAGATAGCTCTGGAGCAGCTCCTCCACTCTGGTGAGGGGGCGATGCCATTAACACTCACCTCCTGTTGCAAGCCGTTGTCTCCAAGCACACTGCAAAAAGCATGCTGATGTGGACATGTCTGAGTAGATCACTGCAGTGGTGGTGGTGCATACCTGCTCATATGTCCAAGGTTATGCAGGCCTGCCCTGTCATTGACCTCCTCCGGACAACAGGCTTGCCAGCATGGTGGGTGCAGTGCACCCTTGCTGGTCCTGGCTGGTTCTGGTGGAGAACATTAGAGACTCAGGTGAGGTGCTGGAATCATACAGCTAGTAATGATCTCATCTTCAGCACTACTATAGCTGGGATTTCTGTGATGTGCCATGATCCCTGGAAGACATAGAAAAAAAATAGCGTCTGAGCAAGCTCATATGGCACATTTAACATTGGCACAGTGCACAGATATCAAATTAGAACTGCCATATATAGCGCAACCTATTAGCCAACTGAGAGTGAAACACTTTTAACTACCACTTATCATCACTGCTCACCCCATTGCCAACTGCTTGAAACGTGGCCTGGCTCACTCTATCTGATGAACCATGTTCTGGTACAACAACAAATTAAAAAATCACTATATAAAAGACTATACAAGAGTACCTGGCACACTGTATGCAAACACAATGCACCAATCTAGCCACAGCAGATATACATCAAGCTGATGTGTAAAGAAAATATGTCATCCATCACAATGAGTGTGTAAGGTCCAGTAAATGTATTACTATTATACCAGCACACAACATGTTAATGGCAAAACTGCGGCGTACAAACGGCATGTGCACAATTGGGAATATAGGTCTATACTTGCTGTAGTCCACTATAAATGTTTTGCTAGATATGCAGTTATAATGTTTTTACCACACATATGACAGAGGACATGTTAAGCAGATATACCCACCACACATCAGACATAATTACTAGGACACAAAGGTATGTAGTGCAAACCCATATAAGCTTTTACATGTGTACTTATACAGTACTGTGTGTCAAAAGTACTTACAAAACATTAATCTTGGGGAAAATGTAATCTGTGATGAATACAGGGACCACACAAAACAGTGGATGCAAAGCAATGTGGACATACACCATACTTTGCTGTTGCACAGGCCCAGAGCTTCAAGTAGTACTACAGTACAATACAGGATTTGATTCAACATTAAAGTACTAATCAATAATCAGCAGATGTAGTGATTTAGCCTCCAATGACACACACCTCCCAGTTAAAGCTAAGGCGACTTAATCAGCACTGTATGCCATAGCACTTTTTCTGCTCTAGCAACAGAATATGCACAGCTTTTTTGCTGGGATCAAAGCAAAGGACCTCCTAGTACCATGACATAAAACCCAAGTTTCTACTGGCTTATCCTTGCAATAAATACAAATCTTTGACATATTCACAAACACATTGACCACCACAGTCAGTCAACAGTACAGAGAATCTATTGCAACAAGTAGATGTAGGTGTGTATGAGCATATAAGGACTCTCTCTCTTCTATATATATATATATGTCTCTTCTCTATATATATATATATATGTATATATATATATATATATATATATATGTATATGCATATATAGGCAGTATATATATATATATATATATGTGTGTATATATATATATATACATATATGCATATGCATATGTATATGTATATATATATGTAGAAAGATATATAGTATATATATATATATATATATATATACACATATACACATCCATTGGTGTGTATATATATATATATATATATATATAGATATATATATACATATATATATGTAGGCACATACACATTTCACCCTTTCATAGTGGGAATATCAATTATACAAAGGATGTGGGAGGTGTACAGTAATGTCAATAGTATATTGCATAGTCTTGTGATAAATGCATTGAAAAGTGTTCACAGCCCAGGCAGCTTTAGCAGGCCTCACTGGCTTCAACATTGCAAACTGAACAAACCACCCACACTGGCTTAACCACCACATGTTATATACTGTGCACTGTATGCTGTCTTGTTCGTCACATACTTAAACCTACAGTTGCTACAAACACATGCTCATATACTCAACCTTCATCAACATAGCATATTTCTACCCCTTCATTAAACAGTGCTACAATATGTCCCCTGCTCCATGCACATATATACAGATGTGAATATATATATGGCACATATGCATATTTTCTCCGTGTGTGTGTGTGGCATACACACACAAGGTCCAGACTGTTGTAAGTCCCCGGACCTCACAACTGAACTGTTGGGCCTTGCTGCAACACAAACAGGTCAAGTGCTTATGAACACATTAGAGGGGGTATATATGAGTAACTACAAATGCTAGATAAGCATACTAGACTTGCTACAGCAGTTGCCAATGCTAAGCTACACTTTAATATGGCGACTATCATGCATGTGTTGCCTCCGTCACACCCATGTAAGTTATATATAATGGCAGCACTAATCCTTCCAACAGCCAGCTGGCTTTATCGCTATACTCAACCGTGTGCCACAGAACACAAATAACATGGATCAGATTTTTGATGGATTTAATGCTGAGCTACACATTTCGCCAGGTAAAGTCCCACTGCCCATTAGGTATGCTACACTGTATTTTGTCCATAGCAGTAGAGCAAGCAGGACATCTGTGCATAGATAAGTACTGCTGCCACATAAGTGAATGGTTCACATTATATGGACTACTCTTTTCCAAAAACATCTACTACACGCCCAGTAAAATATATATGGCCGTCACATACCTTTCCTTTGTAGAAGGACGGTTTAGCTATTTATTTTTTCTTTTTCCTTTCTGTCTCTCTCTCTCTCTGTCTCTCTCTCTCTGTCAGTCTCTGCAATGTAGAGTTATTGAGTTTATGTTGGCAGCGATTGCAGCCTGCTTTGTGGTATTCTTGGCACATGAGCATGTGATGGCCTCTGCACCTATTAGGAAGCTACCATTTGCTAACCGTATGCAGCCAGCTGTGTGCATTAATTGCAGTAATCACTGTCATAGCAAACTCAGTACTATGCAAATTGCATAACCTGTAGTGTATATGCGGGCCCTTTCTTGGTGCTTTCAAGATGGGGAGAGATTGCCTCCTTGTCGTTGCTCTGGACATCTTTTATTTATGACAGAATACAGTATAGTTCTTATATCAGAAGCCAGGGGTGAAGCCAGTGATTTACGCATTTTGTACCCATTGTGATTCCAAATGTTGCTGCTTCTAGCACACACTTGTCAGTGTAGAAATGTACTCACCCCTCAAATGCTATAACACAATACGTTACATGGGAGGATGTACTTTTTCAAATTTTACAATTAACTGCCATACAAAGAAGGTTATTGAGATGTATTCCCATGGCACAAGAATTGTTTCAGAGAAACTGCTATACTGTGGATATTCATTTACTTGGTTCTAACAGCTCACAGTTTGTGCTTTTTAGTGTTGAAAGCATTAGCAGCAAGCTGCTCAGCGAAAACCCAGACACATTTCCTAGTACTGTGAGTATGCATAACTACATCCTTGGTAGACCCCTGCAAACCAGGTATCATTCCTCACACCAGGGCTGTGCCACTGGGCAGAAGTACAGACAGCATATGTATTATTGTGTGAATTTTATCTTGCTGGACTTCTACAGGGTTGTTGTACATGTTAGTTTATCAAGGCAAGTAGTCTGGGCGATCCATCCATAACTCCCAGACCTCAGGTGGACCCATGGCCATGGTAGGGGGCCAGAGATTAGCTCAGTTAGCCTTCTTTGCACATCTGTGCACCACACATGCCTTTTGCTGTGCTAATCTAGAGCAATGGTATATTGTTACAGTTGAGCGCGCTACCAAGCATGGCTACATCCTTTTGTATTTGTGCAAGTATTCCTACATAAGGGTATGCCTTCCGGAACTCCTTTCAAAGCTATTTGCGCAATGCAAAGCAGCAGAAAGGCTGCTATGCCTCTGTAAGCTTGCCTCTGTCAGACCTCTCAAACACTCAGGTACATATGGTTAGAACAGATTCTGGGGAAAAGTAGAGAAAGTCAGGGACACCTTTAAAATATTAGTGCTATTGCTTGGAGACTTTGAGAGAACCAGAGCATATGGATTAATACACCTTTTTCTGAAGTAAAAGAAGTGTCTGAACTCTTTAATTATTATCATTACCTACACACCACACGTACGTAATTCACCAGCACATTCAACAGCCCAAAGTCAGTAGTTTTTGAGGGATTCAGAGGGACAGAGCTAAAATTTGTTTCTCAAACTGGGGACATCCCTGAGAATTAGGGATACAGTTGGAGGTATGGCCTCTGCCCCAAAGGATATGCCAGTGTTTGTCCTGCTGTGATACTGTGTGTGGTTTGTAAAGTGATGGTGTAACATTATTTCCTGCTAGAATGTCTGCTTCTCCTATCATGGTCATGTAATGTATTCCCACAACAGCTGTTGGTAAAGATCCACAGAACAAGTTGTGTGGTATGGCATTCCTATTTTTCCTTTACATTCATTTATCTCTGATGGCATGGTATTTATTCTCAGCACCAACTGTGTATATCTGGGAGCACCACTCATGGCTTAGTGGTACTTCATGCAGCAGGAAAAGCAAGGTCCCTGGGTTCAGGACTGACAGAGGTGTTTTATTTTGCTGCTGAGCAGAACAAGGCCCCTCACATACAGAGTGACTAAGCGGCACTTCTTGAAGCCAGTTGTAAGCGGGTTTGGCGGGTTTTGGTACGATGCTTAGCAATATGCAGGCTTAAGGCTAAGGGCAAAAGACACCATTACCTGCTAAACCCGCTAACTACTGCTTGTCAGTGCAGATCTGTCCCTGGCGCAACTGTATGCGCTATCTTTTTGAAAGAAAAGAAATGGGGAGATAGGAAAGTGGTGAAAAAGTGGGGCACAAAGGAGGGAAAGACAGAAAAGAAATAGTTTCAGTGATGTGCAGGATGGGTGTAGGAGAAAGGGTCCATCCAGCTGCCTATTTCTTTTAACAGAGAACAGCTAAAAAGGTGCATATGGAATAAATTTGGAGGTAAATATAGAAACCTTTCCAACCCTGAGAGGGTGAGCATAAACAAAGTATGTTGTAATGCGCAACTAAATTACATTTTATGTGAAAAACCCAGGGACATGTGTGCAAAATGGGCAAGTCATGTATGGGGTATAATTTTTTTTTTTGGGATAGATTGTTCCTTTTGCAGGAGAGAGTGGAATGTGGGGTAGGGAAGTAGGTATA
This sequence comes from Protopterus annectens, assembly GCF_019279795.1. Taxonomy (NCBI): domain Eukaryota; kingdom Metazoa; phylum Chordata; order Ceratodontiformes; family Protopteridae; genus Protopterus; species Protopterus annectens. The sequence continues at coordinate 232,942,242 of NC_056747.1, read as the reverse complement.
TTTGGGGAGTGTAGGTTGGGGAGGTAAAACAGACACAGTACAAACAAGACAGCACATACAGGCGAATATAGGTTACATGTGGTGTGTGAACACCATTGACGGGAGGGATTCGTTTGGGAAATCCAAGAAGCCCACAGATGGCAACAGTATTAATGGAACTGGAGATCCCCACCCATGGGCAGCTGTCACCACTGCACCTTTCAGGGGAGCCCAGGGAGGGTGGTTGTGCTGGGGGCTGTAGGAGGGGCAGGCTGACCCGGGAGTTGTGCCACTCATGCCTCAAGCTGGCATAGAGGTTCTGCAACAGAATGCTCGATCTCTCTATGCATCACAGCCCGGACTGTTCGAAGGGTGATAGGTGGACCTTCTCCACCCACGCTTGCACAGGGCCAACTGAGGAGGAGGTCCCAGGCTGGGCACTGGACCTGCTGCTGCCAGGTGCCATGGCCAGCTGAGGTGGGACAGGTGGGTCTGCTGGGACCGGCCTTCCCATATGAACTATGTTTCGGAGAATTTAAGCCAAAGATATGGGCGTAGGTACTAGGTATTCCAACAGCATAGTTAAGAAGCAGTAACATCATGCAGAACCGAATTTTGGCTAACTTCCAACACACCAGAGTTTCAACAGTTGAAAAGCAAGCATAACACATGGCATATATTGAACAATAGTGGACATTGTTAACAGTTATTGCAGAAAAATGTAATTGATGGCAACAGGCCACCAATAATATTGTGGTATTTGAAATAAGTATACATGCATAGAAATGAATGCAAATATTTATAAACCAACAGGGACATATGTCCCAACAATGCTTTGAGATTTAGACAATTTACCCATTTGAGATGCTGGGAATTGCATTTTGTATGCACACAGAGTATGGTGGAAAAGATAGCTCAATTAACAATCTTATATATCCTTTCTAGTTTATACTACATTCCACAATTAAAGAAGCAACCTTATATGTCCCTTACATGTATTATTACACTCACTAATGTCGCTTTATTAAAAATGGATTTTGCTAGATCAGTTATATACATGAGCTGTATCTGACATACAACTGTCCAGAGATGGATGTTACTGCTAGCATATTTTGAGAGCTGCTCACACACACTACTGCTGTGATGGTACACCGATGTATGGCTCTTACTTTCATATATAATTATCTAGATATGTTCAGGTGCAACGCATTATCAGTTATATGCGGTAACAGCTCCCCACATTTCAAGTGTTAGGCATTGACATTTCTTGGGGAACATACAGTAGCCACAAGCTACATGTACTCAGATTAACTCCGGGGTAGCATGCTGGGCATGAACCAGAAGCAGTTCAGGGCTGTAACATGCATAAAAGCTACTGGCACCCCTTTCTCATCCACTTTATATAGGGCCTCAGCTAAGTGTAAGAAGTTAATCTAAACACAGCTTGAATACAACAGTACTATTTCTAAAATGCAACAGTACAACAACATATAAAAGCCAAATCACACACGATCTATAAGACCAGGAATTATACCTTTCATTAAAGAATTATTACACCCTTTTATTTATTGGTCAAGCAAAACACATTTTTGAAGGCTCTTCATTTATTTTATATAATATATTACGCAGAATAATTTACAAATAAATAATTATTACCCTTTATTTACTGGATTATCGTTTAAACAATTTTTGAAGTTGCTCTCTCATTTATTTTTATATAACAGTACATGCAGAACAATACTAATAACCTGCCTGGTGATTTCCAGCGCCTTTGGTAGCTCATCTTCGTCGGCTTGCTGATTCATAACCGGACACCTGCAGCTGTGAAGTAAACGGAGGATAATGACATACCTATCCATAGTATAGACAAGAATAAATTTAAATACCAATACAATAGCTACTACTCAGCACTGAGGCACTGCCATCCCATGGGCCTCCTGGATCCACTTCCGGGTCTAAAGTTGATCCTCCTTATGCCACTTCGTGGGTCAGAGTATCGGTGCCCTGACCTGCTCACTCAGTCCAAGGAACGCCCAGTGGGTACAGGTGAGATCACTTGTGTTGTGACAGTTCCAGGCCCTCGTTTTGTATTGGGTGTCCTGGGTACTGGCCCCAGCAGGATTCTCTTTTCCTCGCGGATTGTGGACAAGGAGCCAAACCATTGACTTTTGGTCTCCTGGAATGCCCCAACATTGCGCTTCAAAAATTGAGTGAGTTTTCCTTTCTCCAACTTTCACAGCCATGCTGACTGCATAAGGAGCTACAACCAGTTATGAC